>NW_026998749.1:0-3785 GCF_035044405.1 Drosophila montana | reverse complement strand
CACTTCTTACACTTGCCGAAAAACATATGTTAGGCCCCTTCGTTCTTAATTTGAAGCCTAGCGTTTGTATAGTAAAAATTTTCGTTTATTTGTCAGCCACATTCGCACACGTGAGCTTCTGTCCGGTCAGTGACAGTGCGGCTTTGCAAGCGAGCGAGCTCTCGGCAGAGCGAGCTGTAGTGGAAGACTGCCGGGAACAAGGGAGTCAATTCATTGAATAGTTGTTAAGTGCAAATTATGTGGCAAGGAGATAAAACAAAAAAAAGAATAGAAAGAATAAGAAAAATTGTTTAAGAAACTTAGTGTAAAACAAGCATTTGATTGTTGTGGATGTTATGTCGTAGCATATCAATCAGCTGTCAGACGTATGCCAAAAGCTTAATTTATAATAATTAATAATTAATCTCCCAGTTTAGCGACTACACAGACGAGCACACTCACACCGAAAGATCTTTCTGCGTGGAATGTTGACGTAAGTTTGGCACAACCATAATTACATATATATTAAAACAAGCGGGTAAAAAGACCAAAACATACAAAGCGATAAGATCGAGTTAAAGCTTCCCTCTTGCTCTATCCGATAGCTTTGGTCACATCAAGCTCTTTGCATTTGTTGTCCCAGTAAAATTCGGAGTAAATAAACAGCTCCCCGAATAGATGATTTTGAACATTTGCTTTTTGAATACCGAATTTAACTTAAATTTGTCAGCCTAGAATATATTATGTCTGAGTAAATATTTGTCATTTTGTGGAGCCATGCATCGCCTAACGGAGGTGACTTAGTCAAAACCGGACTGCCTATAGGGATCCTGCCAATATCTATATTTTAATTGGACTGCCTATAGGGATCCTGCCAATATCTATATTTTAATTGGCCTTTTTGCAGGATCATGGAAGGGTGGGCATATGCACGTCATCAGCAGTGCATCTAAGTGGTCCGATATGTAATGCCGGCTATAACTTTCCTGCCATTTTTTTTTTAGTCTTATTGTACCCCCTAACCCTTATTTCTCTCCCCCCTTCCTCATTCAGTACGCTCATTTTAATGAAGCGGAATCAGTGAACCCACCCGCATGCCGACGAGCCACAGCCGATGCCAGCGCGTACGGCGATTCGGTTATCCGCCCAATAGCTCCTTGACGTTATTCGTTACAATGCCGTTCTCAACACAAGTCATAGGTATTTCTTACTCAATTTCTGTCTGAACATGCGGGCGTGTCTCGAGCCCGAACAAAAACGAAGGCGACTTTGGACGAGCCGCATATGAAATGCTTGTCCAGTCTATATGTGGTTTGGTTAGTGATGGTATGAAATGATATTGTCCAAACAAAATAGTAACATAACACAGGAATAGGCAAAGGATCAACAAACTCGATCGGCCTGGCATTTCTTGAATTGAGAAGTGGAAACTTCATCATTCCACAACTTTCACAATTTTCCTATCCTTGGTGGTGGAATAATTGGAAAAGATTTCATTAAAAGATTCAATTGTCAATTAGATTTCACAACAGAATCCGATTCGTTCATATTAAGACCAAATAATATTGAACATTCAATACATTTTCCACTCTTTCATAGTATTGAAAACAACAAAATAGTTGTTCCTTCTCTTTGTGAAGTAATTCGACAAATTAACGTAAACACTAAAGATCTTCAAATTTTAATACCCCATCATGATATAGAATATGGTATATTTGTTGGAAATTCAATAACTCAATCCAAAAACGAATACGTATATTAAATACCAACCAGCAATACATAAATTTTAAATATACAAAAGATTCAGTTTGAAACACTTAATAATTACAAAAGAGCTGATTCAAAGGATTTTCAAAGAATAGAATCAGTAATTGCAAAGTTAACGAAAAATTTTCCACCTCAACATTCAAAAGTAATGACAGTATTGAGTTCGAAATACACTGATATTTTTGGATTGGAAACAGAACCAATCACGACGAATAACTTTTATAAACAAAAATTGAGATTAAAACATGATGAACCAAGTTACATAAAAAACTACAGAACACCTCATTTACAGCAGTGTAGTGTGTATATGCCTTAAAAGAACACCCTATATACAAATATAAAGTATGCGTCACTTTGTTGCTTACAATAACAATTATACATTAAACAAGCCCAGAGCCACTTTATTAATATTGGCTCTGGCTCATATTACACAGCGCGGTCCACTAGACTCACTAGCTGACCGTTTATGCTTACGCTGCATATCCCACGCTCCTTCTGAGCGCATTTCATGAGCAACATATCTATGCTCACTAACATCGGCATATGCAAGCTACTCACTCTCTTTGTAGCTGTTAACCAATAACAGCATAATATACATATTTGTATCCACTGACGTATATATCTATAAATTCATACACAGAAGCAGGCATCCTAGACTAACAGTGTGTGATATACAACATGGGACCAAACTCTTACTACGGCTCGTCCAGAGAGCACACCTTTGGGAAGAAATTAAATAACTGCGATCTAGAAGAGTTGTTAAGCCATCCAGTTGTATTGCATCACTTAACCTTTTTTTATACCCTTGCAGAGGGTATTATAATTTTGTCGTGAAATGTGTAACGCATAGAAGGAGACATCTCCGACCCCTTAAAGTATATATATTCTTGATCAGTATCAACAGCCGAGTTGATATAGCCATGTCCGTCTGTCCGTCTGTCTGTTTCTATGCGAACTAGTCTCTCAGTTTTAAAGCTATCTTTATGAAACTTTGCAGAATTCCCTCTTTCTGTTGCACGCAGTTCATATGTCAAAACCAGCTGGATCGGACCACTATATCATATAGCTGCCATAGGAACGATCGGTCGAAAAGTAGGTTCTTGTATGAAAAACATTTTTGTTTATTAAGTTATCTTTACTAAACTTGGTATTTATTAGTTTTACTACGTTCCCCATATATATGCAAAATCCTATTAAGATCGGACAACTATATCATATAGCTACCATAGGAACGATCGGTCGAAAATTAAGTTTTTGTATGGAAAATTTTTATGTTTTTCAAGATATCTTGACCAAACTTGGTACTTATTAGTTTTACTAAGCTCCCCATATATATGCAATATTCCATTAAGATCGGGCAACTATATCATATAGCTGCCATAGGAACGATCGGTCGAAATCTAAGTTTTTGCATGGAAAATTTTTATGTTTTTCAAGATATCTTGACCAAACTCGGTATTTATTAGTTTTACTACGCTCCCCATATATACGCAAAATTCTATTAAGATCGGACAACTGCATCATATAGCTGCCATAGGAAAGATCGGTCGAAAATTAAGTTTTTGTATGGAAAATTTTTATGTGTTTCAAGATATCTTGACCAAACTCGGTGTTTATTAGTTTTACTACGCTCCCCATATATATTCAAAATGCTATTATGATCGGACAACTATATCATATAGCTGCCATAGGAACGATCGGTCGAAAATTATGCTGTTGTATGGAATATATTTTTGTTTTTCAAGATATCTTGACCAAGCTCGGCATTTATTAGTTTTACTATGCTCCCTCCACTTATGCAAAATCTTATTCACATCGGGCTACTATATCATATAGCTGGCATAGGAACGATCGGTCGAAAATTAAGTTGTTGTATGGAAACCTGTTTTTTTTTTCAAGATATCTTAACCATGGGCATTAACTATTTTCCCTGTGCTTCTGAGATACGGGCAAACCACTATGAGCATTTTGAAAAGGTTGGTTCTGCAAGAGTATTAAATCTTCGGTGTGCCGAAGATAGCACTTCTTTCTCGTTTTGG
>NW_026998748.1:0-3012 GCF_035044405.1 Drosophila montana | reverse complement strand
ATTATAGGAATCTACAAGAATTTTACCGTGTTTTAACTTTGTGTCGTTTGAAATCGGTGCGCTTTTGTTAAGGCACTTGAAAGACTTCTTAAACTCCTCACGTTGTTCCCTAAGAATTGTTACGATTTGCGTCCATTCCATTTATTGATATTTTTAATTTATCTGTGCAAACGCACAATAATAATGTCGGTAGGTCCTAAAATAGGGTGTTCTAATTGATTTGTTTTTTTGAATGCTACAAAATCTAACGTTCTGCCTAATATTGGGTGTTTTTTAATTACTGATCTCACTTATATACCAGATATAATACTTAATACTATTCCTCTTTGCGTTTTTGAGCAATGTATCAGAGGTGAGTGATCGAGATTGAAAGTATCCATATATAGAAACATAAGTTCGTATATACTTATTGGAGTTGCAGTTACTAATTGCTGAAATAAACCTCAGCTATTGCTTTGTTCGTAGCCATTGAGTTTATTTAGGAGAGATCAAAAGTAAAAAGAAATTATCGATTTTTTATATTTTATCTAAGTTGTTTGCACGACTCATTTATTTTTACTTTAAGCACCTTTTGTGCACTTTGTTTAACTTGAAGAAAAGGTTAATGCACATCAGCACTACGATAATTACAAGGAAAACTGTTATTTTGTTTAAGTCTGGTATTTCCACCTCAACTTTATTAATGTCATTGGCGGTGGAATCCACCGTCTATGTGTCTATTAATCCCATGGTTAACCAAGGGAGATGATTATGGAGTGTGAATAATAGCTCCGTTTTAAAGGCTTGAAATATAAAAATTTGAATAATTGACTTGAAATTTAAAAATTTGAATAATTAACTTGTGATATTTAAATCAAAACTTTATATTTCTTCTTCTTATTTGTGTTATGAATGAATTTTATGAAATCAACAGGGGAACACTTTGTAGTTTACATTAGCAAATGTCAAGTTAACAATATTTTACTTAGAATAAGTTTACACTACAAAGTGATTGTTAGTTATTTGAACTGAGACCATTGTTAGTTTTCGTACCTAAAAAAAATTAAGTGACGCACTAACATTTGATTCCGCTTCTTCCTGTTTTGCAACAGGGTGTTGTTCTGCTTGGCGTCGCCGGTGCTGGCATGCTGACGCTCCCTCGCAGCAGTCCTTCTTTTGTACTCCTCTATAGTTATATGCCTGGGCCCGTGTCGCAGGCTAGTCTCCAGCACTTCCTTAATTATTGGTGCGTCCGCTTGCGTTATTGGTGTTCCCTCTGCGAACGTCGGTGTTTTTGATTCTTTATTTGCCATGTGACGTTGTTGCTGTTGTTGTTTCTGCTGCTGTAGCTGCAGTTCTTTTTGATATTATCGTTGTTGCTTATTGTGACTGCGCTTGGTGGGTGTATATTGAGTGTACATTTTTAATTCATACCAAGTGCTGTTTTGTTTTCTGATGAAGATACTTGTCACGGTCGCCATGTAGAGAAAAAGCTCATGCACGTCAGTGCTGGTTTGTTATCATTTTTAGAATGTTCGTTATTCGTAACTCTATCCGCTTCAATTCCTAAGATATAGGTATTACTATATGTATCGTTTTGTCGCAGCAGAGCATAATTAAAAGAGAGAGAGTGTGTGGTATGTACATGCATTGGTGAGTACATATATGGTACTCTTGGTACATAAGCAAAGCGTGGGATATGCGCCTTCAGCTAAACAGCCAGCTAGACTACTAGAGGTCCGCACTGCGTAATATGAGCCTGAGTCAATAAACTCAAGTGTCTATGCGCTTTTGGCTTTACGTTTGTTATTAAAAAAAAGTACTTTTATACATAAATTATAGATCTGAAATTCTTGTAAATTCAGGAGGTCTATTCTATTGTTTCCTTACCGCATCTATTTATTACTCAATGGACGATCATAAATCAACGAAGCTCACATGTCAAATCAAATAATATATATGTGTATCTATCAGCTGTTTATATTAAATTTAAAGCTCAACACAACATAACGCCTGAGAAAAAGCTCACTGACAAAAAAATTAGTTGTATCTATATTTAACAGCTGTGCTTAAAATGTGGTTGCGCTAATATTTAAGTAAACATATGAATTTTTGGATGTATGCTTACACCGACTGTACCGTACTTACAAGTTGTGCATTCCATCGATGTCAGAAGGCTTGTAGACGTTGATTAGCAATATCAACGGCTGCGTGAATGTGTACATTATTTGCATGTTAAATTTTGTTTACTGCGAAAAAACTAAAGTGGAATCAAAATTAAGGATATATATATATATACTATAACAAGTCAAAACTCGTTTTTCAAAGAATATATAATTTTAATAAACGGTGCGTAACTTAAGCGGAATTTACAGGATTGATATATTCAACTTGATGGTTTGGATGCGTCGGATAAACTCAAACCCCAATCTGTTGTCAACGCTAAGCAAACTTCGGCTGAGATTTAATTATCATGAGCTTTTTCTCTTTTAGCAATGCTCTTTACTATTTACTATCTCATTATTTATTTAAAACTCACAGTTTTCTAGAATATTCTAAGAGCCTGAATTTGCGCTGCGTTGGCAATTTGGGCATTTGGTGGGAGTAAATTGTCACCAAGAATTTATAACTTTGGGCCTCTAAGGTTTATTGTTACAAATTCCAATTGGTGTGTATCTTATTACAATATTTTAGTGGTGTACTTAGTTGCTAGGGCTTATGTATAAGGGGTTTCAATTGAGTGCTGTGGACATATGCTATATGCTATATGTGTGTATATGCATGTGTAGTATATGTTGTGGGTGTGGTACATATGTCACTTCCCCATCCCAAAAAAACTACTCTGTCCTCAGGCGGATATAATGGATATAATGTTGGGGTATTGCTAATTAAAATATTATCGGTTTCATTTAGGTTGCTGTTGCTCACAATATTTTCATGTGACTGTATATTTATTGGTTCTTTAATTTGTGTTTCTTCTTTTTGTTTTTTATATTTTACAATTATTCAGAGGGTATGCGACGCCTTTCACTG
>NW_026998747.1:0-2056 GCF_035044405.1 Drosophila montana | reverse complement strand
TACCCAAATACAAATCTTATACAATAGATGTGTACATATTTTTTTTTTGTACAGAAGCTGCTAATCAAAAAAGTCCTGATGTTGGAGCAGATATAGCCACAAACTGGGGCGCCATGGGTAAGGATAAATATTTAATTCAACTTATATTTGTTTTAATCACACATTTGTGTTATAAGTATTATTATACAACAAATATTTTCTCTTTTTTTACAATAGGCGCTGGTCAAAATAGTCTGGATGCAAGAGCAAATATGCCCACAAACTGCCGCTCCAAGGGTAGGGATAAATATTTACTCAAATTAATATACATATATTAATAAATAAATTTTCATACCTAAATACAATTCTTATACAATAAATGTATATATATATTTTTTTTTGTACAGAAGCTTATAATCAAAAAAGTCCTGATGTTGGAGCAGATATGGCCACAAACTGGGGCGCCATAGGGTAAGGATAAATATTTAATTCAACTTATATTTGTTTTAATCATACATATGTGTTATAAGTATTATTATATAACAAATATTTTCTGTTTTTTTACAAAAGGCGCTGGTCAAAATAGTCTGGATGCAAGAGCGGATATGCAAACTAACTGCAGCGCACAGGGTAAGACTGCAAATTTCATAGTTTGTTCATAGAAGTGAACTAGTTTAACTGCTGAAGTCAGCAAAAGGATGCAAATTTGATTATATTAATGTATATACATATATTTACCACACATAAATATAGACATATATGTTATTTTATAATACTGGAATCCTCTTAAAGCTTCCAATATAAAATATTCGGTAGCCCGGAGAGAACCAATCTTTATTCAGACATGACATACTATCCAGATAACTATCGTCATTTTTAAACAGTACATATTTTTCTCACAATCCAACGGCACCGTTATATGATGTTAGAAAAATTACTGTGCCAATTGCGCAGAACCAGAAAAAATGTAAACGGCACTTTTGCATATTTTGTAAAACATTACAAACAAAATTTGCACGCCACATAGAGCTAAAACATAGAGTGGAACCAGAAGTTAGAGAGATCAGCAGCTTACCAAAAGGCAGCCAGCAAAGAATGAAATTGCTTGATGCATTACGGAAAAAAGGCGATTTCATTTATAACACAGATGCTTCTTACAATGAAGGAACTTTTATAGTTCCACGTGCTGCAATGGATGTAAAGCCTATTTTCCAAAGACAACAATTCGGAATCACATTAAAAATTGTAGCAGTAATATCCAACCGGGACATATCATCTGGACGAAGCACTTCAGGCTATATGCATAGTGCTGCAAATATTATATTGCGAAATTAAATAATGTCTATCCTTAATGACGATGCCATTACTAGGACAATATTGTATGATCATCTAATTATATTGTTCGGAAATTCAGAAGCTATGAAACACACGGAAGTACAGCATGATATGATAAGAGCAAATATGCGTTATCTAAGTCGCCTTATTATAGCGATAAAATCGGAATGCCCCGACGTTGTGGAGCTAAAAGATGTCATTTGCCCTGAATATTATGATGCTGTTATTTCTGGCATTCGTTGTGTTGCTGAGTTTTATCACTAACCAAATAACATATAGACTGGACAAACCGTACATTTGGTGGTGACAAGCGTTTTAAGTGCGGCTGGTCCAAAGTCGCCTTCGTTTTTGTTCGGGTTCGAGACATGCCCGCATGCTCTCACAGCAAGAGAGTAAGCGCGGCATCGCTGTCTTTTTACTCGCTCACTCTACAGGAAACTGCTTTGGCTTACTCTCATCCATATGATTTGTGCGATAGAACGGCATCGCTGTTTTTTATCTCGCTCCCACTACAGGAAACTGCTTTGCCTTACTCTCAGCGCTCTTTCAATTTGTCTATGTACCGTTTAAATGTTTGTGTGTGTATGTGTCCGCACAAGCAAAAATGCCCACAAATTCAATTTTTGTCAAAAGTCGGTGGCATTTCTTCCCTTTTGAGGGGAAGAGTAATATGAAATGATGAAAGGGTTTGCCAAGTCGATGCGAAATTCTTTCATTTTAGCTCGTTCTTGTTCGAAAGGGT
>NW_026998746.1:0-1041 GCF_035044405.1 Drosophila montana | reverse complement strand
GAGGTCGCTCCAGCTGTTTTGGCTGAAATTCGGATGAATTCAGTTTTATAGACCAATGCAATAAAAAATACAATAATCATGAAGAAAAAAAATGTTTAATTTTCCAATTAAAAACACCAAACTAGACGTACGTACCATAAATGGTATAGTACAATTCAAGTAAGGTATTTCAATAAAACCAGGCAAAGTGTGCTCCATCCAACAATATTTTCTTAAAAAAGCAATTTCAATATCGATTTTGCTCGATTACTTGGAAACGGGGCAAGTTATAGATTATCGGAAACAAACTCGTTCTGCGGGGTACTAGGAGAACCTACACTGCAAATTTGAAGTCTCTAGCTCTTATAGGTTCTGTTATCCTTGAGTTCATACAAACGGGCGGACAGACGGACATGGCTAGATCGCCTCGGTTTGTGATGCTGGTCAAGAATATATATACTTTATGGTGTCGGAGATGCTTCCTTCTGCCTGTTACATACATTTGCACAGTTACATTATACCCCTCTTTACTCATTTTAAATGGTTTCAGGGTATAATAATGTATGTAGAAATGACTAATACTTACGCAGTAGTACTGATAAAAGAATAATATACTTCCATTATGAAGCAGACCTCCTTATATTCCAATCTGCCTATATCGAATCGTGAGTCCGAATAACATAATTAAAGTTATGAGATCCACTAATTATAATCAAAACTCACAGGAACCTGTTACACCCAAATATAATATTTTAAAACATTTTCTAACATTAAAAAAAAAACAATCTACTTTCCGGATTATCAAAATTCAAAACACAATCAATGAATGCTAAGTATGCAATGTTGCAAAAACTGAGCATAGAAATACCAGATTTCAATTTGAACTAACCCCAGAATATTTAATCCCAATGACAAATACGTTATGATCTTTTAGATCTTTAACAAAAAATTTCGCTCTTGCGAAGATATACACTCAAAATACGGCACTTTAATAGAAATCAAGGTTCCGCTTTCATGTGCGCTGCATTACAATTATGGTTGAAATCAGAAGGTCTAATCTCT
>NW_026998745.1:0-1869 GCF_035044405.1 Drosophila montana | reverse complement strand
TCCTGATGTTGGAGCAGATATGGCCACAAACTGGAGCGCCAAGGCTAAGGATAAATATTTAATTCAACTTATATTTATTTTAATACAACAAATATTTTCTCTTTTTTTACAATAGGCGCTGGTTAAAATAGTCTAGATGCAAGAGCAAGTATGCCCACAAACTGCGGCGCCAAGGGTAGGGATAAATATTTACTCAAATTAATGTACATACAATAATAAATAAATTGTCATACCTAAATACAATTGTGAGGCGGCCACTGTGGTAGCCACCCCACAGTTCATAATTGTAGTTATAGGATGCAAAAATTGTATATATAAGAATGATTAACACAAGATGTCATAGTATTGAAGTGTATAATTAAGGGCAAGGAGCCACGTAGCCAGCAAGGGCATAATTTAAATTTGAATTTAACCGGCCGCAGCAACCGTGCGTTGTTGATCGGTTGCTCAACACCGTGTTCGAGAGCGCAACTTCAGTTCGGCGGCGAAGAGCGAAAGCTCCGAGGCGAAGTTGAGCGACCGAGGCATGCGCACGGTTCGCTGGCGAGCGTGCCGGAACTTTGGAACGAACGCTAAGGGTGAGTAGACGTGCATCGCGAGACGAGAAAGATCATAGAGTGTATAGCGGAGCGCTAGGGCTCCAGAAAACAGTGCGGCAGGGTTTAGATCGTGAGTTACTATAAAGTAGTAATAAGCAAGAAGTGAATAAAGTGCATATGTTGTAATTATAGAGAGGAAACTGGATAGTTCTTTGTTTTCTGGTAACCCGGCTTGCCTTAACATCGGAGTTAACCGATGTTCGACCTAACCTTGAGTAGGAGCATGTGGTACGGGATTGTGGCCCCGGGGTGGGCATTACTGGTTGGTGTTTGGATAGTGTAGTTGGTACGAGGCCACGGCCCGATAGAGTAGGGGTACGAGGCCACGGCCCGATAGTGTAGTTGGTGCGAGGCCACGGCCCGATAGAGCGGTTGGGGTAGTGGAGTTGATACGAGGCCACGGCCCGATAGTGTAGTTGGTGCGAGGCCACGGCCCGCCAGTGTAGTTGGTGCGAGGCCACGGCCCGATAGTGTAGGTGCGCAGAAATAGAGCTAGGCTTGGTTTGGTCAGGATACTCACCCCCCCTCCCCCTTAAGCCATCTCTCCAAGCGAAATTATAAATATCTTGTAACTCGCTAGACCTGGTAAGACTGAGAGTTATACCACGGCCAATAGCTTCTTTACAAGTGGCGCCCGAGCAGGAACCAAGAGGTGTTTAGGGGGCGTGGCATGTCGGCGGATTAAAGCCCCGCAAACATGCCCAAATAGGTATATATATAGGTACAAAAAAACTGGGTATTTTTTTTGTCGGGCATACCCTAGAGTCAGGGTACCCTAGCGGAGGACAAGGGAATAAAATTAAGCATTATTATTATATAGGCGAAGTACCAAACTAGGGTATTATGTAGTCCAGCATACCCTGGCGAACATTTTTGTACCCTGTGTTAGGCGTAGGCAGAAAAATGAACACCTGCAACATTTTAGCGACGAAATGTGTGCAGATCTAGTGCGCAAAGCAAAGAGTCGAAATTATAACGGTCGGTCGTAAAAGTACAGCGCGCGCGCGACAGACGGGCGACGCTGAGATCACGCTTGCATACGGGTGCACAAACGCGCGGGGCAGTCGACGTCGGCGTCGAAGGGCCGTTTAGGCGTCACGGCAGCGACTGTACAGTGGGACGAGGGCAGTGAGGATGGTCGCATTTTAAGATTGAATGCGAACGGAGTGAACAATAAGAACAAAACAAGCACCAAACGAATCAAATGAACGCGGGTTAAAGTGTAAAGAACGTGAAGAGAATTTTTTTTTGAATTTTTTTTTTATTATTT
>NW_026998744.1:0-1764 GCF_035044405.1 Drosophila montana | reverse complement strand
TAAAAAATAAAGAAGGAATTAAACTTCTTTCAAAAAATAAATAAAATATAAATAAATTCATTCTTCTAAGCGTTAAATTAAGTAATAAAAGTTGTGAGGCGGCTACCTAGAGCGGCCACCCCACGCCTTCGAGAGCGCAGCTTCGATTCGGCGGCGAAGAGCGAAAGCTCCGAAGCGTAGTTGCGAAAGCTCGCGGCGAAGTTGAGTAATCGAGGCAAGCGCACGGCTCGCTAGCGAACGAGCCGGCACTTTTTGGAGAGACCTTCACAGTGAGTAGACGTGTGTCAGCAATAACAAAGTGGGAACATAACCCCAAAATGGGTAGCGGAGCGCTAGGGCTCCAAGCAGTGCGGCTAGTTTTTATCGCAAGAGAACCGTAGGGTAGCGTGGAATAACTGTAGAGATAAGATAAAGTGAATAAAATAACATTCGTAACGAAATTGCTACTTGCTGTCATCCTTTAATAACTTTAACCTCGGGTATCGTGGCTAGCCGGTACTCAACATAACCTCCCCTACCTAACTCAAATCGTAGTATCGAGAGACGAGGCTTCATTCCGTGGCTCACCATAACAACCCACTTTCCTAACCTGAAGTGTAGGGTACCGCGAGAGACGAGGCTTCGTTACGTCGCTCATGGTATCTTCCCAACACTAGTTTGAGCGCGGGTCGAGACGGACTCTGGCAGGGACTGCTGCGCTATTCATCGAACGCTGAAGGCCCGCTCAGTCGTTCCGGATATGCGCAGGTCTTTCCACCAGAGGGGTCGAAGGCAGAGCGGTGATATTTCGGAACACTTCCCCTCTCCCTAAACCTTCTACTCTGGCAACTAACAAATGTCTTGTAGGCTTGCTGAACCTGGCGAGACCGAGATTTGTACCCCGGCCAGTAGCTTCCTTACAAGTGGCGCCCGAGCAGGGACGTAGAGGCGTTTAGGTGCGTGGCATGGTTGCGGATTAAAGCCCCGCAAGTATGCCCAAATAAGTGTTTTTCAAAAAAAAAATTTCGCTACAGGGTATTTTTGAGTCGGGCATACCTTAGAATGTATGTACCCCAGCAGAGAACAAGAGAAGGGGAAGACATCATATTGGGGTAAAGTGCCAGTCTAGGGTAGTAGACACTCGAGTATACCCTTAGTAAGTGCACTTCATACCCTATGTTAGGCGAAAAGTGAACACCTGCAAGATTTAGGCAACCAACAATGTACACAGAAGTCGAGCTCGCAAAGCAACGGAAAAAAAAAGGAGAGGTAACGGTCGGTCGAAAAATACAGCGCGCGAGCGCCAGACGGGCGACGTCGAGACCACGCTTGCACGCGAGTGCACAAACGCGCGCCGCAGTCGACGTCGGCATCGAAGGCCGTTAAGGCGTCGCGGCTGTACAGTGCGACGAATTCAGTTCACACGCGGTGAAAACTGAATTCGTCAGTACAGTCGGCGAAAGCGACGACGACGGGTGTGCTTAATAAAACGGAGTGAATAATAAAAGGAAAAAAAAAAACACAGTGGAGTGCAAAACGAGTCAAATGAACAAAAGACTAAAAATTAAAAGAACACCAAGTGGGTTAATTTTTTTTTTGTTTTTTTTTGTGAAATGAACGTAAGATAATATATATAGCAAAGAAGAAAAAAATTAATAATAATAACGAACAAAGGTAAAACAGAAACAAGAAAAAAAAGGAGAGAAAGCAAAGAAAATAAAAGAACCAAAGACAAGACAAACGTGGAACAAAGTAAGCCTACGGAACGAGAGTCGCCCATCTGCA
>NW_026998743.1:0-650 GCF_035044405.1 Drosophila montana | reverse complement strand
AAAGATAATTTCTATTCTACAGGCCCGCATGCCGTCAAACATTGTCCTCCTAAGGACAACACCATGTCCTCAAGATATATCAGACAGTTATTTAAAATTCCATAATTGCATCTACGTTAGGACCAGCTATGAGTTTCATTTCATTAATAATGTCTTCTGAAAGGCTTTCTTTATAATTGTTTTACAAACTTAAGGCATCGGATACTTGAAAAATACTAAAATAATTGCAAAAAGTTCTCGCAATTTAAGCGGAACTTGACACAGAACAGCTTCCGCGATTGTAGAGTCCCAATGACTATCGTTTTCAAGTAAGCCCAAAGCTTTGCAAGCCAATTGAAACGATTCATAAATAGTTCCATTGACAGTTTTTAGCTACGAATATGAGGTTGGCCCTCGTACCTCATGGAGTAAAATTCTCAAGTAATAACATTCACTGTTATTAGGGTGTACTGTTTACACTTGTGCGACTTTACTCGCATATTTTATTTATTAAGAGCAAAGTATGAATATAGTTTATATGATTAAGCAATTTTCATGACTGTCTCCAGTAAGTAGTTTATGGGAACCGAGAGCTGATCCAGTTCCGAACTCGTTTACGACTAAGCTATGATTTATCGATTATAGATATTTTATTAAGGCGATGAGACTGC
>NW_026998742.1:0-853 GCF_035044405.1 Drosophila montana | reverse complement strand
CTTGACCGAACTCGACATTCATTAGTTTTACTATGCTCCTTATATATATGCCAAATCTTATTTACATCGGACAACTATATCATATAGCTACCATAGGAATGATCGGTCGAAAATTAAGTTGTTGTATGAAAAACGTACTCGTCAATAACTATTTTCCCTGTGCTTCTTAGATACGGGCAAGGCACTAAGAATTATGAAAAGGTGGGTCTGCAAGGGTATTAAATCTTCGGCGTGCCGAAAATAGCCCTTCTTTCTCTTTTAAATTTTACAAAGTACCCTAAATATATACAAAATCTTATCTACATCGGACCAACGCATCATTTGTTTTTAATATACATACATCTTGATCGAACTCGGCATTAAGAATCTTAACTATGTTCCCTAAGAATTTTCATAATCTTCTCCACATCGTATTAAATCATCATATAGCTGCAAAAAGATTATCAAAATCGGACCACAATATCAAATAGCTGCCATAAGAGCTATAGGTCGAAAATTAAGTGTGCTTTTTCGTGTTTTTATACCCTTACAGAGGGTATTAAAATTTTGTCGTGAAAGGCGTTACCGATAAAGTATATATATTCTTGATCAGAATAAACAGCCGAGTCGATAAAGCCATGTCCGTCTGTCCATTTGCCTGTTTCTGTGCGAACTAGTCTCTCAGTTTTGAAGCTATAGTCATGAAACCTTGCAGAAGTGCCTCTTTCTGTTGCACGCAGCCCATAAGTCGGTGCAGCTAAATCGGACCACTATATAATATAGGTGCCGTAAGAACAATCGGTCGAAAAGTTGGTTCTAGTATGAAAAAAATTTTTTTTTATTAAGATATCTTGACCGGGCTCGGCATTTATTA
>NW_026998741.1:0-4157 GCF_035044405.1 Drosophila montana | reverse complement strand
TAAAAAAAAAAAAAAACAATTCTCCTTATATATATGCAAAATCCTATCAACAGCGGACCACTATATCATATAGCTGTTATTAGAACGATTAGTTGAAAATTAAGTTGCTCCTTATATATATGCAAAATCCTATCAAAATCGGACCACTATATCATATAGCTGCCATAGGAACAATCGGTCGAAAATTAAGTTGTTATATGGAAATTTTTTTGTTTTTCTAGATACCTTGACCTCCCTCCATTTATGCAAAATCTTATTTACATCGGACTACCATATCATATAGCTACCATAGGAATGATCGGTCGAGAATTAAGTTGTTGTATGAAAAACATACTCGTCAATAACTATTAAATCTTAGGCGTGCCGAAGATAGCCCTTCTTTCTCTTTTAAATTTTACAAAGTACCCTGAATATATACAAATTCTTATCTACATCGGACCAAAGCATCATCTTTTTTTAATACACATCTTGGTCAAACTCGGCATTAAGAAACTTAACTTTGTTCCCTTACTATTTTCATAATCTTATCCACATCGTATTAAATTATCATATAGCTGCAAAAATTATATCAAAATCGGACCACAATATCAAATAGCTGCCATAAGAGCGGTAGGTCGAAAATTAAGTCCTTGTTTGGAAACCTTTTTTGTTATTTAAGATATTTTGCTCCCAACATATGTGGGAAATCCGATCAATATAGGACCACAATATTATATAACTGCCATAGGAACGATCGGTATGTATGGAAAACTTGTTTCTTTATCAAGAAATCTCACCAAAAATCGGCATTTATAAATTTCATTTTGCTCCCTACATATGTATGTATGTGCAAAATCTCTATATCATATAGCTGCTATAGAAACAATTGGTCGAATTGTATGTTCTTATATGGCAAAATATTCTCTTTTCAAAGATATTTTCATCATACTCAGTATTTTCGAGCTTCAATATCCTCACATATCTGCAAAATCAAGAGGCTATTGCCTTCAAGGGTATTGAACCTTCGGCGTGCGGAAAAAATTTGTACTACCGTTTATGTTTTACGAGCTTCAGCTGCCCGCAGATAAGAGAGCGATGCCAACAGCACCAAGCTCTACAGCCTCTGAGCCGTTCCCGTTACAGTGGCAATGTGTGCGTCCAAGAGTGTAGGTTTAAATGTGTGAATATGTGGAAATATGAATGCACGTGTTTTTATACCCTTACAGAGGGTATTATAATTAGGTCATGAAAAGTGTTGCCCATGTCAGCTTTTTTTTTATACCTTGAACCCATTGAAAATGAGTAAAAAGGGTATAATGTATTTGTGCAAATGTATGTAACAGGCAGGAAGCATCTCTCCGTCTGTCTATCCGTCCGTCCGTCCGTATGTATGAACGCAAGGATCTCAAAACCTATAAGAGCTAGAGACTTGAAGTTTTAGCTGTAGGTCCTCCTCGTCCATGCGCAGTATGAGTATGTTTCCGATAATCGATAACGTCCTCCGTTTCCAAGCAATTGATAAAAATCGATATAGAAATCCTCTTTTTTGAGCAAATTGGCTAAATAATAAGAGCTAGAGTCACCAAACGTGACATGTAGCTTCTAGAATAGTATGTATATATACAGTGGCTCACAGTTTATTTCAACCAGTACATTAAAAAAACTTTGCAAAGCTATAAAAACTTAACTTGAAGATATATCAAAGTTTTAGGAATGCAGGTTGTTAGCCTGATGCTTAACGTTATCAACTATGATTACGTTATTTTTTACAATTTTTTCGACTATTTGATAATAGATAAAAACTAAAAATTAAACCAAAAACAATGTCAAAGCTTATTTCAACCAGAAACTTTGCAATTGGGCAATGATCCGTTATCTTACGATGCAACGGTTGTTTTCTTTTCTTTGCTTTAAATATTAAATTCGCAATATGGTGAAATACATTTTAGCTGAATTTTGAGAATAGATCTTGCAGAAAATTGTATTTAGCGAAATGGGACCACAAACAACTATCGAGCAGAGAGAACTCGTTCTCAATCAATTTAAAAACGGTCATTCGCGCAGGAAAATTGGTGAAATGGTTGGACTGAGTGATTCTACAGTGCAGAGTGTAATATACCGATTTGTCCGAGAAAATAGAACCCACGATAAGGGGAGAAATGCTCCCAACAAAATTTTCAATTCAACCGACGATCGTTATATTGCTTGAAAAATCCGGGAAAATCCAAGGCTATCGGCTCCAAAAATAGCCAATGATGTGGAGGCAGAGTTGGGCAAGCCATGCCACCCAGAAACTATTCGCCGGGTGTTTTGGGAACATGATTTCAATGGCAGAATAGCGAATCCCGACTAAGGGATACCCTGAACCCTCTTCTTCCAACACCAAATGCAGCGCGTAGCGCTCGTTTAATTTAGTAGTAATAATGAAAAATGAAAAAAAAAAAAATATTGTTCCCTTATCAGGGTTCGAACTCGCAACTAACCGCACCACTTGCCGCTGCCTCTACTCAAGGGCCACACTAATAATTGAGCTTTAATGAGAAAAAAACCAATTAAAATAGCAGCACAGAAAACAATACAATCGCAATTGCAATGCTGTTGATAGAATACAAAGCAGACGCGCATGAATGTGTGTGTGTGTACATGTATACAGAAATTCTTGGAATTTGCGCTGCAGATATGCTGCTGACACGTGCGCACATAACTTTTGTGTTTCTTAACCGATCTTAATGAAATTTTCGACAGTACATCTTATTGTAGAATAGAATAAAGAATATTTGTGATTCTCAAAAATGCAATTGCATATAAATTGTCGCTTAAATTGATAAAATACAAGTTGGATAATTAACTTGATTTATAGCTTTGAGGTGATAGCGGGGAGGTGGCGATAGGTATTAAGAAGCTACATGTCAAGTTTGGTGACTCTAGCTCATATTATTTGCCGAAATTGCTCAAAAAACAGGATTTCGATATCAACATCGAAACAAACTCGATCTGCTCGGACATTCTGATATCCTTGCGTTCATACATCCGGACGGACGGACAGACAGACAGACGGACAGGGCTAGATCGACTCCGCTATGGATGCTGATCAAGAATATATACACTTAATGGGGTCGGAGATGCTTCTTTCTGCCTGTTACATACATTTGCACAATTCAATATACCCTGTTTACCCATTTTTAATGGTTTTAGGGTATAAAAATAAGAAGTTCCGCTTAAAGTTTGCCCAGGATAACTTTAATAAGGACAATAGTTTTTTTAATACCGTCATATTCTTCGATGAGTCCAAATTTAATATTTTTGGCTCTAATGGAGCCTCATATGTGTGTCGTAAACCAAATACAGAGCTGCAAACTAAAAATTTGAAGGCTACAGTAAAACATGGCGGTGGGAGCGTTATGGTTTGGGCCTGTATGTCGGCAGCCGACGTTGGAAATGTGCAATTTATTGAGACGACAATGGACAAATCTCAATATCTTGAGATTTTGAAGAATATTTTAATAGAAAGTAGATAGTAGAAAGTCGGCCATTGTTCAGACATGGTTGATCTGGAACCTTCCACATGTTATGCAGCCACCGGCACAGTCGCCAGACATAAATGTTATCGAAAATTTGTGGTCCATTTTGATTTCAAACATTTGCAAACGCAAAATATCTAATAAGTTAGATCTAAAAATTGCATTGGTTGAGGAACGGGCCAAAATTACGCCACAGGTTACCCAAAAGTTGGTAGAATCCATGCCAAAAAGGCTTAAAATGGTTATTGAGCACAAGGGTGGTCATACTAAATATTAAAAAATATTGTTTCGCTGTAAACTTTTTATTTGAAATTGAATTAAGAAAATGGTTGAAATAAGCTGTGACATTGTTTTGGGTTGATTTTCTGTTTTTATGAAGTCATAGTTTAAAACTTAAAACAATAATTTAAAAACCTGCATTTATATCATTTGAATCTCATTCTTAATTTAGTTTTTATAGCTTCCCAAATTTTTTTTTTTATGTACTGGGTGAAATAAGCTTACCTCCCCGCTACTACCACATAGCTATAAATCAAGTAAAAACCTCAAATTATGCTGTCCGCCAATATAAGACACAATTAAATACAATTGACTTTTTGAGAATACACAAATATTCTATAACACAATAAGATGTACTGTAGAAAATGTCATCAAGAT
>NW_026998740.1:0-1669 GCF_035044405.1 Drosophila montana | reverse complement strand
AATTAAATTGACAGCCAGTCAGACGTACGGGCAGAGACAAAGACAGATAGGCAGACAGACAGGCAGACCGAACGGCAGACAGATATTAAAACAGGCAGACAGACACGCAGATCCACAGACTTGCAGACATACAGACACACAGAAAGAGAGAGAGACAAATACATAGACAGGCCGGTAGACAGATAGGCAGGAATACCTACAGTCTCGCAGACAGACACACTGGCAGAGACAGACCGGCAGATATACAGACAGACAGACTTGCAGACAGAGAGACAGGCAGCCGGGCAGACAGACAGACAGGCACACAGATAGACAGAAAGGCAGACAAAATAGACAGAAAGCAGATAAATTGACTCGCAGACACTCAGACGTACGGGCAGAGACAGAGACAGATAGGCAGACCGACCAACTCGCCGACATACACACACAGGAAGAGAGAGAGATACACAGACAGGCAGGAATACCTACAGGCTCGCAGAGCAGACACAACGGCAGAGGCAGCAGACAGGCAGACGTACAGACAGATAGGCATACAGATTGTCAGACTGAAAAAGAGACAGACAGACAGGCATACAGACTGACATTCAGACAGATAGACATAGAAAGAGAGAGAGAGAGAGAGAGAGAGAGAGAGAGAGAGAGAGAGAGAGAGAGAGAGAGAGAGAGAGAGAGAGAGAGAGTAGAGTAGAGAGAGAGAGAGAGAGAGAGAGAGAGAGAGAGAGAGAGAGTAGAGAGAGAGAGAGAGAGAGATAGAGAGAGAGAGAGAGAGACAAATAGAAAGAGAGAGAGACCTATTGACTCGCAGACAGACACAGAGATGCTGACAGGATGATAGGCATTCAAACAGGCAAAGAGACAGACATGCGTTGAAATAGATAGACAGGAAGACAGCTTTACAGACCCACAGATGGACGGAAAATTAGGAAAACAGACAGACACACGGGCAGAGAGAGAGGCAGACAAGCAGACAGACAGGCAGACAGACAGGTTGGTATATATGCAGACAGACACGCAGACCCACAGACTCGCTGACATACAGACACACAGGAAGAGAGAGCTACACACATACAGTCAGGCAGACAGATAGGCAGGAATACCTGCAGCCTCGCAGACCGCCACACTGGTAGAGACAGACAGGCAGATATACAGACAGACAGACATGCAGGCACAGAGACAGGCAGACGGACAGAAGGAAAGAGAGTGAGAGAGAGCGAGAGAGAGAAAGAGAGAGAGATATACGTAGAGAGAGAGAAAGAAAGACAGAGAGAGAGAGAGAGAGAGAGACCTATTGGCTCGCAGACAGATAAGTAGAACAACATATTCGCAGACAGACATAGAGAGGCTGACAGGTTGATAGGCATTCAAACAGACAGAGAGACAGACATGCGTAGAAATAGACAGACAGGAAGACAGTCACAGACTGACGGAAAATTAGGAAAACAGACAGACAGACGGGCAGAGAGAGAGACAGACAGGCAGACAGACAGGCTGCCAAACAGGCAGACAGACCGGCAGACAGATACGTAGGTAGGCAGACAGACATGCAGACTTACAGACATACAGACACATAGGATGAGAGAGAGAGGGAGAGAGATACAGATAAAGAGAGAGAGAGACAGACAGGGGGAGAGAAAGACTGACGAACAGGCAGGCAGGCCGGCAGACAGAC